>NC_046160.1:4246510-4254010 GCF_011064425.1 Rattus rattus
CCTGAGCTCTCATTTCATCTAAACTTATAATAAAGCTTCCTCGTGTGATTACAGCAAGTCGGTCTCCGTGTCCTACTGGGTGCGCGTTTCTCCCGAGACTGGAGTGGGGGACTCCCTTCGGGGGTCTTACAAAATCACCCATCGGCAAGGGGACACAATCAGAACTGACTGACACACCCTTCATGTACAAGGGCCACTTTCAAAAAGACCAACTGTGCATTCAAGTACTGTTTTGAATAATAACAAACTTGTGTGCCCTTCGCCACCAATTCCAAAACATTCCTGCTGCCCCTAAAACAAACTCTAGACCAACTGCAGGCACTCTCCCTCCACCACCCTCCTCCTCCTGAGCTCCGGAATTCACTAACCTACCCTCTATCTTTGTGAACTTGTCCTCTCTATGATCATTTCTATTGAGCAAATGCTGTCTCCTTTGGTATAACATAAATTATTGAAATCTGTCTAATGGCACCAAAGGCAATGAGCTTTAAGGCACATTCCTGAGAGTAGTGGGGCCACCTGAATCCAGTCTCTTCAAATACCAAGGGTTGGTTACACTGGAACACTCTGGGGTTCTTCCCAGCTCTAAAATAACTCTACAGCCATTGATATCCAGTCGAATGTGTATTTTCAAAAGCAAAAATATTGTTCCCAACTCAGTTCCAGGGCCTCAGTGCCAAGACAACCCAGTGCTGGGAATCGAACTCAGGACTTTGGGTGTAGTTGGCAACGGTTCTACCACTGAGATACACCCATTATTTTGAACCTTCCTTCTGAACGGACAACAAACAGAGCTCCAGGAGCCCCACTGGAAAGGAAACTCTAAACTTGATGGCGCTACGTGAGGTCTCCTTCCTCCCGCTCTGGTGCTTGTTTGATTCACTCAAGCTCGGAAAAGAGCAAACACAAAGAAATAGCAGAGGGAGCCTGGGGCTGGGCTAAAGACAATGGCCGAGGTCATTCTGCCTCTGCACATTCCTGGGGTCTCTAAACCCACACGGAGGGGAGCAGGGTGAAGGGGAGGGGGAGTGGCGGGGATGGGGTGGGGGACCTCACTGTCGGTCTCTGCTCAACAGAAGCAATGACCAAAAACCCCCGGCCCCTGGGACCTTGCAGAGCCGCCCGGAGGCTCAAGGGTCCAGACCCGTCCTCACCCCACCCTCAGAAGGAATCCAGTCCAAACAGCCCTTTGGAGGACGAGACGTCCTGCAAATATTTACTCCAGCCGAGTTTACTTTGTTAAAAGAAAGATGAGAGAGACTTCAGCGCAGTCTTGCTGGGATCCACGCCCAGCCTTTGCTCCTTTGGGTTTCCCTGGGTAGTTTGGAGAAATTTTTCATTTAGTGCCTCTAGTGAGACAAAGAAACTAATTTCCATACACACAAAGAAATTGGCCCATAGCTTGGTAAATGGACCTCCCTCTGCCCACCCCCACCCCCATTTTTTTTTAGCACACCTCATAAAATGCCTGCAATCTTGAACCCAAAATCCATACAAAGATCTCTCAATCCTGGCTCCCCAGCCAGTGGTCAGTCTCGGGTTAGTCCTCTACAGATGGGAGCGCAGTGGGTGGCTGGCCTATTTCCCTCTGTGCCCTGCCCATCACCCCTCCCGCCACCGCACACCTCTCTTATCTCTGCCGCTCCTCGCTCGATATGACCTCATCTTTCTGTCCCACAGCCCCCTCTAGTCAGTGAGCCCAAAGTTGACAACCAGAGCTAGCTCCATCCAAATGCTTTCCTTCCTCTAACCCCACCCCGACCCCGGAGCTTGGCTCAGAAGGCCCTGGGCAGGGGAGGTTAGCACCAGCGGACTTGGCATCAATCTTCCTTCCTTCTTCCTTCGGAGACTCCTGCCCCCAGCTACTTCAGAGATTAAGGCTGCAGTCTCCCTTTACTTTCTTTGGGCCGACCGCCCCGCCCCACACCTGCCAAGCACACGCTAGCGCTCATCCCTCCCCACTCCCACCCCACGTTGGCAGCCACACTGGATCAGGTCAAGCTCCTGCCCCTCCTGACGCCCCTTCCTCCAGTTGCCGTCACTGCAAGAGCAACATCTCATTTAAACTTCCCAACAACAGCATTTGGGCATCTTCCAAGGTCCAGAATCTAGTAAGTTCAGGGCCCAGGAACGCCTGTCTCCTTCCTGCCTTTGCTGTTTTCCTCAGACGTAAAGATTCCTCTGTCTGACGGGCTCCTTCCTTGCCAGGGAGGCCATGCCTTCCTGTGGCCTCAGCGCTCCAGAAGTCTGTGCGCAGTCCAACTGGATCATGAGCAAACTTCCAGAACACAGCTCCTATCGGGCCTAGAAATAGGGCAGGACGCCAAGATTCTGTCTAGATAAAAAATTTATTAAGGCGGAGATTTCTAGAAACCCATTTTTGATATTTAAGATTCCTAAGGGAGATGTTTGCTCCTCTGAAAAACAACATTCTCTTCACAGTAGCCAGTTTCACAGCAGCTTTGGGATGACTCAACTTGAGAATAAGTTAAACATAGCTGCATTTGGCCATTCACACGAGGAAAAACAGGGCTACAGAAAACCATGGTTTGAGTTTGATCAGGTGGGTTTAGGATCTGCTAAGAGTTTAACACCCTCCAAACTAGGGGATCTCCACAACAATTATCCCTACCCTGTTCTAAAGGGTGTGTGAGAAACAATAGGTCACAGCAAACCTAAAAAAAAAAAAAAAAATACAATATTCTTTCTGACAGTCAAAAAATCAAACTCTTGTCTAACTGGGGAGATAACCATGAATTGCTTTAAGTAAATAAAAAAATAGTGATACCCAGGCTGAGGAGACAGCTCAGTGGGTAAAGTACTCACCCTGTAAGCATGAGGTCCTGAGTTCGAATCCCCAGAACACACATAAAGCCAGGCACAGCGTGAGTGCATGCGTGTGTGTATACACTCGAGTGTTTTCCCAGCATGCCTATGGCCTGGTGAGATCGATAATGAAGCTAATCGAGCTTGCTGGAAGCTCGATAATGAGCTAACATGGTCTGGCATATACATAAGCAAACAAGAGACCCTACCTCAGGAAGTCAAGAGCCACACTAGCCTCCACACTTGAAACATGGCACCGGCACCAGCACTCACATAGATTAACATGTGGGCATGCACACATACACCATACATACAACCCACACACAAGATAAAAGCAACAATACCCTGCCTTCCATAATAACATCACCACGTGCCTTGCACGTAAGAAGCTGTGCTATAAAATATCATCTCAGAGAGTATCCCAGGGTAGAAACTTGCAAGTCAGGGGAAAACACCATCTATTCTTTCAGTCGGAAGCTTTTTCAAGCAGGGATCGTGTCTACTTTACCTACAAAAATTTGGCAGAAATACAGAATTCCACACATTGTTGATAAAGTAACCTCAAGTGGACTTTTCTTTTTCTAAAGTAAGGCTCTCCTTTTTCTAAAGTAAGGCTCTGTGTAGCCTCTCCCCTCCTGCTCCCTGAATTTTAGTGTTAGGAAGAAAGTGCGAGTATTCTGTTTGACTAACAAAACATTTACCAACAATGCTTGTCTAACAGCAGCACAAGTGTCTCGTTTAACACCCAGAGCTTCAGAGGATCAGAGAGGTTAAGCTACTTGCCAGAAGTCACCCAGCTTGCAAGAGGCAGAACCTGGCTGAGACCAGGTCTGTTTGATGCTGAAGTCCAACACTCCCAAGATCCCCTTGACCTGGAAACAGCTCCCAGCGGCAGAGATCCTTCCCTAGAGCCAGGAACTAAAAGAGGATGAGCCTAGGAGGAGTTGTTTCTTGCTTACCACATATGCTCTTAGACCAATAGACTTTAGAAAAGAAACTCCCGGGGAGACCCCCGACCCCGCCCAACCCTGACCCCGACCACGACCTCTAGAGTGAGCAAGAACAAAGGCCAGCCACATCAGGCTAGGCTCCCTTCCGTCATGAGCTCTATTAACTCAGGCTGACCTGCTTGCCTTTGGAGCAGTCTTGGTGCACCAATTGCCCAAACTCTGTCTTGCTCCCCTTCCCTCCCCTCCCCACTGCCCTGGGCTCCCTGGATTCAGCTGTTCTTTGCTCTCAGGCCTTCTGGCCTACCTTCCTTTTCCTTGACTTTTCTTCAGAAACCTTTCCATAAAGGAACATACAGAGTCCTACCATCTCCTGCAGATTGTTGAAATCCGACTGGTGGCCTTTAGCTGGCAAAGTAACATTCCAGACCACTTGTGGCTAAGGCTTTGTCTCCACATCATTGCCAGTCTGTGGGGAGGAAAGGCCTCATTTCACATGGACCCTGATATCTTGCTCCTCTGAATGTGCCAGAAGTTGAGGGGCTGATGCTGAAGCTGTCCCTGGAAGCTGTCAGCTGGACCCCATAGTCACGGTCAGGCAGACTCCCGCTCCAGCCTCTGGGCTTTTACCGAGGCTGAACATCTCTGGCTCTGGCTTTTTGCTCTGCAACAGTGCTGAATAATCTAGAGAAAGAATGTCTTGAGGTCAATATCTCTGTGGTTTCATTGGCTGCTCTCCCAAATAAGGAATTCTCGGATTCCTGCATGCCAAACTCCTCCAAAGCAACTTTGTAACCAGATGGACGCTGGCTGCCTTTGTGAAGCCTCTGGGTGTGTTCTCTGGAAGGCCTGGGACCCTCACTAGCTGCTGTTACAGGGTTGGTACTAGGGAAGCCAAGCCCACCTTGAGGGCATCACGAAGAATTCCCCCCAAAACATTTGCGGTGATAGTGTGGTGATCAGTCCCACGAAAGTTTTCCCTTGAAGAGTTTGAGACAAAAACAAAAAGGAGCATGCCTCACCCCCATCTAGGTCACTCGGAGGCCAAGGCTGCACGAACCGTAGTATTAGCACATATGCTGTGCACTCCATACTATTTGATCACAAACATGCGTGGTATTTTACTCATGTGACAGGAAATACCATTTGCACAATATTAAACCACAGCAGTCTCCCAGCACCTTCGAAAATTACCAGCTCCATTCCCAACCCACCCCTTCCTTGTGGCAATTAACCTTCACTTTTCCTGACTATCGGCTGAAGCGTGTTTCCTTATCTGTCCCCTTCCTTGGTTCTGAGAGTAGTGACAGATGCTCTCTGACCAGACTCTTACCGAGTCCAAAGCCTGCTTCTAAAAGAGTCAAATCAATTGTGCCCATGGAAACCTGAGCAATTGTGAACAGTGTTTAAATTTTCGTCCTCGTTTTAGGATGACAACCCCTTCCCCTCCCCACCCTTACCCTACCACCCCTCACCCTCAGCCACCACCCCCACCCTGGCTCAGAATGTCTACCTGAGAAAACTCAGGGCTACCTAAAGACTGTGTATCCACCAGCTCTGGAGACCTGGCCCTGGGCTCCAGGGGAGAGCAGGACTCTGAGAAAACCCGTATGTAACCATTCCACGCTCCTGTGGACCACCCACTCCCGCTTTGTGGAGTCCAGCCTGGGCTGCACAAGCCAACACTGGGCTGAGGGCAGTTGAGTTGATACTCTTTCCCTTGCTTCTGGTTAGGATCCCTACTTCCCCTCACATGTGAGCAGATAGCAAACCAAACCACCCCGGAAGGGTCTTCAAGGAACTCAACTTTGGAGCTGGGTAGGGTGCTATGATTTTAAATTGTATTGTTTGGGGCGGGGGGAGGGGGAGCTGTCTGTTTGCTGTTGTATTGGTATCTTGATGTGTCCCGATGCTGGGGGTAGAAATCACAACCCTACCTGTGCTAGGCATGAGCTCCACCAGAGTTGTACCCTCAACTGTGCATTTTTATGTCTTGTGTCCTGACATTTGAACAGGTATTCACCACTATCATACACACTACAGAAACTTGAAAAGTGGAAGCCCAGAGCTTCAGTTTCTCATCTGCCCAATGGTGACATGTACATTTACTTCCCAAGCCCAGCATGGAGGCTCAGACCCTAGGAGGCTGAGGCAGGAGTGTCCTAAGCCCAAGGCCACCCTGCACTACACAGTGAGCTCACTGGGTTAACCTGTATAGCCTGAGATGAACAAGCAAACAAGTGAGTTTGACCTCATGTCATTGCCTCATAGTAAGAAGCTTTGTTACTGTTACTATTTGTTACTATCTGTTACTATTTGTTACTATCTGTTACTATTTGTTACTCTCTCCCTGCTTCCTCTCTGCCCTTAGCCTATAGAACACACGGGTTCTTCTAGTGAGGAGGAAGGTAAGGAGCTCTGGAGGAGGCTGGAGAAGTATTAGCCGGATTGATAGAAGTCCTATCTATAACAGTCTCTGCTCGGCCTCACTCAGGACCGTGTCCTACCTCTGGTTATGAAGGTGCAGTTTCCATGTTGGAGCTTGAATCCCCCTCAGGGCTGTTTCTTTGTTGTTGGCCTAATGTTTGCGTACCCACAAAATCCATAGATCAGTATCCATTGAAACTCTAATTTCAATGTGATAGTGTTTGGAGATAGGGCATCTGGGGGGCGAATAGGTAATGCAGTACACTTAGGAGTGGATTATGTAAAAGAAGAGAACAGAGAGGAGGAGGGGGATGGGAGAGCAAAAGTCCAGTTTGCTGTCTTCAATGAACGGTCTTCATTATCAACTTAACTGGGCTTACAATCACCATGGAAGCACACACACCTCTTGATGTGCTACAAGAGTATTTCTAGGAATTTTTCACTGAAGAAGAAAGACCTGCCATAAATGTGGGTGCTTGGTGGAGGCCATGCAAAGAGAGCTGCACTGGGCAGGCAAGTTCCCTGGAGAAGGCCCACTGTCCTGTTCAGCTGTGATGGGTGTGCTCTGGAGAGGCACGGTCCCAGACACTTAGTCCCAAGATTGCTTCTCGCTACTAGTGTACTTTCTCATGTTTGTTATTACCACATTCCTGCTTTATTTGGCTTGGTGTGAGTGGACACTGGGAAACTCTTACTACCTGTAGCCTGGTGTGATTACTTCCAGGGTGATGGCCCACCCTATTGGGCACATTTCCTGCAGATCAACATGAAGATGAACTTTCATGAACTAATGATATTTAGATGAGTTAATGACTTTATAGAATTCCTGATTTGATTCAAATAATTTTAGAAAGTTTAAGAAGATGGTTTTAGTTCTTTGGCCAGAAAGATGTAATAAAGTTAGAATCAAGAATAGAATGTGCTTCCTCTAGTAAATAGTTAAAAACTGCATAATTAGGAATGTAATGAGCTTTTATAAACTGCACAAACAGGAAAAATAGGCTTAGGACAGATTCGTGATCAAAGAAAAACATTCATTCTAGGCCAGGTCCAAGGATTTAGCCACAGGTGTGTACCATGATAAAGCAAGGTCATGTGAAACTGTAGCTTTGAACTTATACTGAGCTTATAGAGTAAAGCACTGCTTTGAACTTATATCAAATCTTTCTGTAACTCCTTTTTTATGTAACATTTTATCTATGAGATAATTTTTCTTACATAGAAGAATTTTGTCTAAAAACATTATAAAAAGCAAAAGTTAAGGTTTGGTGCAGTTCTTTTCTGCTTCACCCAATGTGCA